>NC_136261.1:299083654-299088654 GCF_964187855.1 Myxine glutinosa
GCGGGCCGTAACAATTGGTGTCAGGAGTGTCGGATTCGGACCTGGGACTAAATTTATTTAGCCCAAATTTTGGAACACCAATTGTACTATTGGCGGTAACAATTGGTGTCTGGGAGTGAGATACGAGGCCCGAACCAAATTTTTAAAACATCTATAAAAAAAATTTTGTCAAAATTTGGAGCGGCTGAAATTTGTTTTGTTTTACAAAACCCGAATTTTGAAATCGCGCCATGGCTGGTCAAGGCGACGGGATGTCGGTGGGAGAGATAGACGGGGTAGAATCGACCCAGGACCTGGGGGAAATGTATGTGGAGGAGGGCAATGAGGAGGTGGTTGAGGAGGTTTCAGGCGCGCAAAATGGCGCCTCGCACATGGCTACGGCGACCGCGCCCGCGACCGTAGCAGCGCCACCGGTGGATTTGAACCTTTTTATGATGCAAATGAAGGCCCTTATGAACAAGAATAGTGAGCAATTGGGAAACCAAATCGGAGGATTGGAAAACAGAATGGGGGAACGGTTAGAAGCTAAATTTGAGAGGCTAGGAAGCAAAATGGAGCGAATCGGCAAAATTGCGGACAGAATGGGTGACCGCATGCAAAAATGTGGGGAGACCATGGATCGCATGGTGGGCGAGCAGGTCCCAGGGGTGCACGAGGAGGTAACGCGGGTCGAGAAGCGCTGGTTGAGCGAAGCGGAGAAAAGCGCGGGTACAATGACTGGGGTAGAAATCGCGACACGGGGTTTGGAAAAGCCGGCGACCGATGAGGTAGAGGGAATTTTATTAAAGCCAACGGTCGTCGAGGTGAGTAAAGAAAAAGTGGTAGTGGGCATTGAAATTGAAGAGACCGGGGACTTAGAAAACCACTCACGGCGGGAGGAAAAGATGGAATATGTACAAAGTCCCTGCTCAAATCATGATGATGTACTTGCTAATCCAAATGGAAGTTTGCAGGTGCGCGTGGAGAAAAGGATCCCCCAGGTGAGTCGTGCTGTATATTGTGCGGGTAGATTTTGTAGAAGGATGTTTGGCGTCAAAAGAATTGTCACGCGATTGGGGTCAATATGGCACCCGGGCGTTGGTGAAGGGTCCCGTGTGAGTGGAAATGGCACGCGTGTGAAAAAAATGTGTGCGTCAAGGGGTGAGCGTGTTACGAAGCGCGAGTGTGAAACCGAGTGCGAGCGAGAATGCACGTCGGGGTGTACGGAGTGTGACACGAGGAGTGAGTTGGTGGTGGAGCGGGTGCGAGGATGCACGTATGGGATGAACGGCGAGGGTGTGCGAGAAAGCACACCTGAGTTGGTAGTAGCGCGAGTGCGAGGGAGCACATCGGAGCGCGGTAGTGGGTGGATGCAAGAGTGCACGCCCATGGTGAGTGTTACGGAGGACGTAACGGAGGAGAGGTGTGGACCGAAGTGTGCGAACGGTGAGTGTGCGCGAGAGGTGTGGTGTGTAACAGGGAGTGCGTTGGTGGAATGTACGGACGGCGTTGGAGCACCGAGCTCGGTGAGGGTGAAAGGGGTAGCGTATGCGTGTGAGCATGCAGGTGAAGCATCGACGGTTAGCGGTTAGAGCGACGGATAGCCGATGCGAGCACTCGGGGCGCGGTGTGCTTTGTTGGATGCCAGGCCCGGCGCGGATCGATACTACGTCGCTTCTCTTCGAAGCGTCGTTGCCGATTCGGGCTTGGCCCCGCCCTGCACGGTCGAGTCCGGGCCTTGTCAGGCGAGGCGACCGGTCCGGTTCAAGGGCGAAGGGGAGGAAGCGGAACGGTGCCCCCTGGCGGGGATGGGGTTCCGACCGGGCGAGCCTCAGTCATCGGGCCCGGGACCGCAAGGTACCGAGCCGCGATGATGCGTGGAACCTCGGCCCGAGCATGCCTCCTCCCCAGAGTCGTGAATGCCGGACGGATCCAACTGCAGGCGACCAAACCACCCGAATTCATTGCTCGGCTTTGCGAAGCAGAGTTTAATGATGTCATGACGCACCGAGGCTAGGATATAGCGGACTGTGATGATGATGATACTGATAGTGTTTTTGATCCGAAATTTAGAAAAGTGAATAGAATTGGCAGTAATTGGCAAATTTTTGATTGGTTGAAATTTGGTGAGCAAAATTGTTAGTGGAAGATACCCGGTGTGATGGGATGGCAACTCTGTCATCCCTCACAGCGGGGGCAAAGGAGCATTAGACTTATGGGGTTTATGGGAGTGTAAGCTCGCCAAGGGAGGGTTTGGATAATGTATAGGGACCTAGGAGATTGACATTAGGTAACGTTAAGGTTAGGTAGTGACAATGATACCGGTAGTGGGAACGCAGGTCGATTAGAGTTGAGGATAATGACGTGGTATGTGCTTAGTTTAAAGGGAAGACGGGGAGCACTAAGTTAGCAGGGCAACAGGTAGTTTAGATGATGCCGTGTGAGTGTTGGAGGTGTATTTAGAAGTGTATTGTGAAAAGTGTGTGAGGAACAGGTGTGATTGCACAGGTGTGCAACTGAACAGGTGTGTGGAGCAGTGTATGAGTGAGAGAAGGTGATTGTGCGTTGTGTTGACCAAATGGTCCAGGAAGGAAGGAGGGTGCAGGTGCAATCAGGTGTGATTGCACAGGTGTGCAACAACAGGTGTATGGAGAATGGTTGTGTGAAATACATGGTGTGGAATACATGGAGTGTGGAATATATGGAGTATTGGAATGGATGGTCGTGGAGTGAGTATGGTGGAAACTATGGAGTGGAGTGGATGGTGCGAAGGTGTGAATGGGGGAAGGATGGACCCCCATCACGAATACACGGGGAGGGTAGTGTAAGTGTTAGGTAGAGGGTACAGGTAAATTGTGGTTGGATATTGGCATCTGTGGTGCGGGTGAAAGAATGGTATTTGGATGGGTGCATTAGTGTTGTGGAAATGGCTGGGCGTGTAGCCTGTTAGTGTGTGTAGTTGGTTTGGGCACTCCACCACTGTGAGGATGTCGGCCAGGTGAGGCCGCAGGTGGGCTCTGGGAGCCGGTAGAGTTGTTGTGGATGGGGCCCGAGGATCCGGAGGACGGACCCGGGTAGCCCAGTGCCAGAGGGCACCGAGGGGTGACAGAGCCAGGAGGGGCCTTCCCCAATTAGATAGGTTAGGGTGATGAGCTAGGTAAGCTCGGATGGCAACTGCAGTGGTGGAGGTGTGCAGGTGGGTAGACCTGCTGGGAGAGCTACACGCCCCAGTCATGAAATTGTGCAAGAGCACCGGGAGATGAATCGGGGGAGTGAGACCCCAAATTGAGAAGCACCACAGTTTGGTCAATGGGAATTGGTTTTTAGAACCCATAGTGTAAGTTGGCCAATGGATTGGCAGGGAAAGACCCCGGGTAGTGTAAAGTGTGGTAAAGTCATTTAGAGGATAGTTAGGATTGAAGTCTCCTTGCACCATCTGCATCCACTCACCTGAGATGACGTACCTCCACACCATGCCAGGTGGTTATTATTATTTTTATTGTGCAAATGTTTGGATTGTGAGACGCATCATGACGTGGGTGTGACATTGTGCTTGATGTTCCATCTCTTCCTCCTTATGAGGATTGATGATGAATTGGGTGATGGCAAATTTTGGTTTAGAGGGATTGTGGAGACGAATTTGGAATAGAAGAAATATGGGGAAAACGTGACAGTAGTGACGAATTTGTAAATGTGTAGATTTTTGTAAATATGGGGTAGGGGCAAGGGTGTAGTAGGTGACAGGGGGGGTGACATACAGAAGGGACGAGCTTTCTCACTTCGCTCTCCGTACGCACTTCGCCTTGCATTGCCTTATTGATGTGTACCCTTGTGACGCTCATCTGTCTCTCCCCCCCTTTGTCTCCCACATGAGGACCTGTGCGCCACTGGGCGCCGAGGGGAGCGTGCGTGAGTCCGCCATTGTGCGCCCGGAACTCCCAGAACCAGCTGTCTGCATCGATGCACCACATTATGGACCACATGTCTGTGGCCGAGCACCACTTATGGACCCCATGGGTTGGGGCATGGCCCCTCTGCTGGAACCAGCCACGAAGGCCCGAAATCTTGCTGGCGGACCTTGATCACAGGGCACCGATGCCCCACAGGTGAACCACACTAGTCGGCCCTGTGGGCCATAAATAAAAGAAATAAAAATGGACACGTTGGGTGCATTTTATTTCCACAAATAGGCCACCAGCAAAGGAAAAAGACAACAACTGGAAGAAAGCAAATAGCCAGCAGAGGGAGCCGAAGAGCAAGAGACCACCTGCAGGGTTAGGGGTTTGTTTGGTTTTTATTTTATTGAACAATGATGACTGTGCACCGATTGGTGCTTGAGGGTGTGTTGGTGCGTTTTGGGTGCTTTCATGGTGCGTCGATGCAGAGCAGACTGTCTCCCCCCCAGAAAGAACAATCACAGGTCCTGGGTTAGTTTTGTAAATAAAAGCAGAGTCATTGTAAATAATGCTCCCCACCGTAAATGTATAGTTTGAAGACCATTCCGCAATTCGGTTAGCTATGGGCGTGAGTCTGTTAGGTAGGGTGCAATGGAGCAGCGGGACATATGTATTTATGTTTTAAAACTGTCGCACTCAGGGTCAGGTTAAAAGTAGAGGGAACTACACCTACGTGTCACACTAAGCCAAAGTTATAGGCCCGGAACGTGCCTAAGAGGAGGAGGGTGCAGTGTTACGGATATGAGGATTGTATTTTTTTTATTGTGTTGTATTGTAGTAAATTGTTGTGAATTATTGCTTAAGTCTGGACCCTCCTGCCTCCAGTGTTGTATAAAGGTCAAAGGGCGTTCCCCTAGTTAATTCCATAAAGCATACACGTTAGCCAATCATAGATTCCCCCTGGTTGATAGTTATATCTTTATTATGTGTATTAGGGTAAGGCCTTGTCTCCCATTAAGATGACACTCCATTGCACCAAGTGAAATAGATAGATTCCTTTCATTCCCCATTCCCACTCCCAAAACTTTCATTGCCAAGCCTCGATTGCCAATTACATCCCCTCCA